>NC_067494.1:35330518-35358018 GCF_947179515.1 Apodemus sylvaticus | reverse complement strand
GACTACAGAGAGAGAGAGAGGGAGAGGGAGAGGGAGAGGGAGAGGGAGAGAGAGAGAGAGAGAGAGAGAGAGTTCAAGGATAGCCAGGGCTACACAGAAAAACAAAACCAATCAAGTTTGTATTCATCTATTGAACAACTGCTTCTAGCAAAAGACAAAGATGATCTCGGCGAAGAAGAGAGACCTCCAGCAACAGATGGAGCTGGCGCAGCAGGGTGGGCAGTCAGGCCCAGGTCAAGAGGAGCTGCGGAAACTGGAGAGCACCCTCTCGGGCCTGGAGCAGAGCAGGGAGAGGCAGGAACGTCGCATCCAGGTAGGGCTGGGCGGGTTGGAGCTGGCTCAGTGGTGCTAAGGCTGAATTGCCTTCCTGTCTCCAGCAAGAGCCTGTGTTCACCTCTGCTGCGGATGGTGACTTTGTCTTAAGTACTTTTTACCTGGCTTGTTTTTAGTCACAACAAAAGCTTCTGGACACCTCCAAATATGCTTGTAAACAGCATATTTTGCACATGTAGGCGCGTATCTCAGTTGCTTTTCTCATTGCTAAAACCAAATACCTGGCAAGAAGCCGTTTAAGGGTAGAGGGCTTCTTTGGTTCAAGGGAATACATTCCATTGTGAGAGATGCATTGGAAGCAAAAGCAGGCGCTCACTGGGATTGGCTACCAAACCTCAAGGCCCACCCCCTAGTGGCCCACCCTCCTCCAACAGGGCTCCACCCCCTAAAGTTCCATAGCTTCCCAGTCTGTCACGTCAGCTGTGGACCAAATATTAACATATGAGCCAGTGGGAAACATTTCGAATCACAGCGATGCTTAAGAGAGATTAGTGTCTCGTCCCCATGTCAGTGATGGAACCAAGATGCGATGAACATTTGTCTGAATCCACGAACTTGCTCATATTGCTTCTCACGTCCAGGAAATCCAGCAGCCACACCTAAGCCACCTGTGCTCTGAGGTTGACACACTGCCCTAAAAATGATTTTGAGGTTTTGCTACTTATCGTTCTCGCTCGACTCTATATTTCCTCTTGCTACCCCACCCTTCCTTGCCAATGATTGACAAGCTATTTTCCCCTTGATCACTTAGATACACGTTATCACTTCGTCTGTAGGAGCACATTATTTATATCTGTTGGGGAACTCAGGAGTCATCTGCAGACCTAGACGTGGGCAGGGAATGCTATCAAAGACACAAGGATCATCTTTAATTGGTGTTGTTGTGTGATGTCACACAGGCTACAGTCATCAGCTTAGGAAATGAATGAACAAGAAAGCCGCAGTGTATTGGGATTCAGTGTGGTCATTTGTAATGTGGCATGATGTGTCCTTTACTTATTTTTAATTTAGGTGAGCTTGAGAAAATGGGAGCGGTTTGAGACAAACAAGGAGACGGTGGTCAGATATCTTTTCCAGACAGGTTCCAGCCACGAACGCTTCCTGAGCTTTAGCAGTTTGGAAAGCCTGTCATCAGAGTTGGAGCAGACAAAGGCATGTAACGAATTATTATTATTACACATTTAATCAGTTCTTACTATTTATTGACGGCCCCCTCTTTCCAGTACACTGTGGAACAAGGGTATAAGAAGGATTTTCACCTTAAGAACTAAGATTTTCATGAAAGTGGGAAAGTGTCAGTTCCTGAAGAGAGGTGTGTATAAACTGTTGGATCTCTGGAGGTACTGATATTCAGGGCTCAGTCAAGAAAAGGCAGTTTTGAGGTGGAGGATGGACAGATGACCCAGGAAGGAAGGAACACCATCAGGGACAGGAAAAAGCTAGACATGATGCTTCAGTACTGTAATGGAACACGAACTTGGAAAACTGGACAGTGGTGCCAAGGATGAAACCTTAAGTGTTACCTTCCAGGCAACATGGAGCTGGGTGGGCAGAGAGTTCTTGAGGCCACACAGCCAGAGCTGTGCCTCAGGACAGTGACTGTCAAAGCAGATAAAAAAGTCGGGAAGAATGAGAGTCTGGGGTGCTGGGAAGGTTCCAGAGTGCTCCCAGCGCCTTGCTGTGTACTTACAGACACTGCCACACAAGAACGTGGACTCGGCCCCTCTGGCCTCCTCTGAACAGCTCACTCACTCTGCACAGCTCTTACATCCATATCCTTCCCAGCAGCCCTTGGGTGGCTGTGCCAAGGGACATTGGCTTCTTCTGCATGCTGCTATGTGATGACCACACGGCAAGGTTGAGTCAGATTTCACAACAGACAGGGCCTGGCATGGACGCAAATGTTCAGAGAGGCCGAAGGTTGCTTGGCTGAGGAAAAGCAGAGCCTGGTTTTAGCTATAGCTCTACCTGGTGAGAGCCAGTTTTTTCCTAATGTGTCCATGGCTGTTCATACATCGTATTCTCTGGACATGGTGATAAACACTACTCTATTTTTGCTTAATTTTGTTTTTTACTAACCCTCTCCTGTTCTTTGGAGCCTTCTGCATTGCAATTCCTTGTGGGTAGTTCTGGTAAAACACCATATAGATATAGATATAGATGTAGATGTAGATGTAGATGTAGATGTAGATGTAGATGTAGATGTAGATGTAGATGATGTAGATATATAGATATATAGATATATAGACATATAGATATATAGACATATAGATATATAGATAGATATATACATATATGTACATATATGTACATATATGAATATATATGAATATATAGTAATTAGTATGTATATATGCATATAAGCACAGCAACATTAATTGACACATTGCATTTGTGGAACCTGAGGAATTAATAAAACTGAGATTTGTGGTGGTCAAAAACGAACCAGCAACGCCTTGGAGCTCACAGGTAGTCAGTCGTAGGCGAGACTCAGTACCATGACATCAGGAAGCATCACACGCACCTCAGGTTGCTGCACATCTCTGTGCCACAAGGAAGCTCCGCCTAGTTTTATGTGTGCCACAGGTGGCTTCCCGGCCATAACAGTGAATGCTCACCTGACACTATTACATCTTTCAAACAGGAAGGTATCATTATTCTATGTTGCAATTTTATCTTTTGTGGTTATTATAACGGCTTTCAAAATAATCTTTGGAAGTACAGTCTTAGATCGCATTGCAGAATCATGCAGGGAGGTTCCTGGAGTGCAAAGCCGTTTTTCACAAATATTTACAGAGCAGTTCTGTGCTGACTACTTAGAGGCGGATGCTGATGAACATTTAAGGCTTGTGTCAGATTTTTGTGCACGAGAAGAAATAAGATGTTCATCTTTTCTAACTTAATATTCAACATTATTTTCCTGACAAAATCCAGGTACCATCTAGAACGTAGCAGAGCCTCATAGAAATGAAAACCTTTGAATTAAAATAGATCAGAGTTGCTGAGAAGCAGCGCGAGGGATAAGCCAGTTCTTTGGCTGTATGAAAGATGTAAAACTGGTAAATGGTACCTGCTAGTGTAAGGCACCTCAAAATACATCTGCTGGTGGATGCTGAGTCCTCATCCAGGAAAACATGACATGTGCATATCACAGTTGTCACAATTGTAGCACAGGCTTGGCCCTTTCAAAGTGCGGCTTTGCTAGGACTGGGAGGTACAGCTCAGAGGGTCCACCTAGCACACAAGAGGCCCTGGACTGGGGTCCTCCATGGGTAAGCCTAGTGTAGTAGTGTATGCCTAAAATCTCAGTACTTAGAAGGTAGGGGCAGGAGGGTCTGTTCGATTTCGGATAGTATGACCTGGTTGGCTTACATGAGCTTCTGTCTCAACTGCAGAGCAGTTCTGAGCTTCTTCCTATCATCTTGTGTGTATATATATAAAATAAGATTATGCAGCATCAAGGACAGAATATATTACTTCTCAAGGAACTAGTAACTTCTCCCTACAGAGAAAAATATATAAGAAAATCCCTAATGTGCTAGACAAGCTAACCCTCTATTAGGTAAACAAATGTATTAGTTGGCCAAGAGATCTACTGTTCCTATGTTTAAAGGACCAAGAACTGCTAGTTAGTGAACTGGCTGGTAGAAAATGAACATATTCTGAGGATAAATGAGTGAGTATAAGGATCTCAGAACTCAGAACTCAAATAAGGAAAGTGTAGGAAACTTATTCTTTGAAACCAGTGGAAATGTTTTAACCAAACCATCTCGGTTATTAGCCTGCAGAATGTGAGTCTCTCTTAGCATTTAGAGTAGTATATGGCCATCTCTTGGTCGATCTCTGTGGAATATGCTGTTGACTTCTGGTGCACCATCCAAGAGTTTAAAATGCTTACCTGACAGCTCTGCCACCTTTGTTTTGTTTTTCCCTAGGAGTTTTCTAAGAGGACAGAAAGTATTGCCACCCAGGCTGAGAATCTTGTCAAGGAAGCTGCCGAGATGCCATTGGGGCCCCGGAATAAACGCCTGCTTCAGCAGCAGGCCAAGTCAATCAAGGAGCAGGTCAAAACCCTAGAAGACACACTTGAAGAAGAGTATGTGCTTCACAACTTCTAAACGTTCCTCTCTGGGATAAAATCCCAATAGTGTCTCCTGTGTCTTCTATGCTAGTCTTTCAAAAATCTCAAGGTGTCATCTATATGTTTCAAGCTGTCTCAAGGAAGCAACTCAATTCAAAAGAAAAGTATCCTCAGCCCAGGAACTGGTATCCATAATAACAAAAGTATATATACAAGGGATTTGCTCTTTGTATCTTGAAATGGGATATTCATCACTAAGCCATATCTATTCATTTCTGTGGCCTTCACAAAATACAGGGGCAGTCTAAAAACTAACCCACAACTTTTTCTTTTTTTCCTCTTTTTTTTTTTTTTTTTTTTTTTTTTTTTTTTTTTTTTTTTTTTTTTTACTATTTCATTATGTTGTTGCCTGTCAGAAGTAGAGATTTTCTGATAGCATAGATTCTAGGTCTAAGCACACACTATGTACCATATATGTCTCAGAGTCAAGTTTTATGTCAATAGTGCCTCTGTATTCAAATTACCATGGATTCATATAACCCTTCCAGAAATTACCTGCAAAATTCTATGTTGCTTTTAAACATGTAATATTTATCTGAAAAGAGGAAATAATCTCTTGTGTGCCCGTGATATCCTTCTATAGAGTTTGAAGAAAACAAACTTTTGATATCATAGTCAATATTCTTTAAAATGCTATTGCTAACATTTTTATGTAGCAACACGTTGAATACTAGTCTATGATTCTTGAGAAACAGGACCGTACTCACAAGAGGGGTTTCTGGAGGTGAAAACTGTTATTAGTACTCTTGGGGTCTTTCATTGAACATTTTATATTTGCCTAAACTTTACATTTTCATCAACATTTTATTTGCAACCAATTCTGACTTTGAACATTGACAACAATTATATTTGATATCCTCCACCAAACTATGTAAACAGCAAATCTGAGAATATATTAGAAAATAGGCTGCTTCAAAATGGATTAGAACATCCACTTGAAGCTAAATTTTATGTAAAAAAAAAAAACCTTAACTATAAAATAGGTTGCATTTGCCTTTCTTACACTGTTAAGTGCATTAGACATACACAGGGTATAAATTTGAGACTGTGACACTATTGAATTTGACAATCAATTGATGTCATTATTTGTTCTTGGCATCAAGTGCCTTTTATGATCAGGTAGACCTTCCCTTCATCCAAGGACATCAGTTAGTTTAGTGCTAAAGTGTTATTTTTTAGTTTCTTTCTATACTGAAAGCCATGTTTACTGGTTTTTGCATCCAAAGCTAGAGTCGTATTGGTTAGACTTACTGCACAGAGATCCAATGTTGTCTGCAAATAGAGAGCTCAGGAACAAGAGTTTGCGAAAGTCTTTTGGAATCAGTTGATCTGTGAATAGCTGAGAACATTGTAGGTTATAATCCAAAGGCTTTGCAGAGCAGATAAGAGCAGATACTGCCCTGTTGCCTGCAATTAGACTACAGCTCTACCTTGATTCACAAATATGTGGTTTACCAAAGGATTTTAGTATAAAGTGTTCCAGCAGGGCCCTTCATTGAAAACAAAGGCACTAGATCAAACTATCAAACCCCAAAAGCTATTCTGGGAGAGTTTCTAAAGATGACTGCTCCTATGCAGAGGTAGACCATGCTGGTTCATGCCCTTTGGAGCCAGCATAATTGAATTCAAAGTGCACACCACTACTAACAGCCTAGCACTCTCACTGCCTTCCCCCAAGCCCATTCCCAGAAGAGACAGGGAGGCTGGGGTCAGATAGACAACTCATCTCAAGTGTGTGTGCTTTCCTGCTCAAATGGTTCATGCTGTGAAGGAACCAAATAGCCTCAAACCCTTTCACTGGATAATATGTAGGGGGAAAAATGTCTTACTATTCTTTATGGAAATACTGCATTTTAACTTAATTTGGTTAATTTTAGTATTAAAACCATGGAAATGGTGAAATCCAAGTGGGATCATTTTGGCAGTAATTTTGAGACCCTGTCCATCTGGATAACGGAGAAAGAAAATGAACTCAATTCCTTGGAAACGTCAGCGTCTGCCACGGATGTGCAGATCAGCCAAATCAAGGTGACCTGCGCCCACGTTACGTTACTCTCTCTTCCTTTAAGAACATCTTTCTAACATTTGTATCTCCAAAAGCTCTCTGATCCCAGGACCAATCTTCTGTTCTTCTGTGACTCTTTTAAGTTAAATTCATGCCAAGCTAAGAGGTCATGATTGATGATACTCTATAGATAACATTGTGTATTAAGACTGTCTGACTTACAGATTCAAAGTCAATTTTGTGTGCAATATCATTAAACTATTTTTATGGTTGCAGTATTCTTTTCCTTGATTTTGGTTTGATGCCCATGCAGTGCCCTGGTTATACATTTATACATCATGAAATGTATACATCATCTACCACCGTCCTTTTTCAGAACCATTCCAAGTGTCAGACTCAGATACTAGCTATGTTAGCCAGCATGGGGGCACATGCCCCTAAGTCTAGAAATCACATGGTAAAGGGTGGGAAGATTGCAGTAAGTTCAAGCTCAGTCTGATCTACATAGTGAGTCCCAGGCCCTGCGGCTGTACATAGTAAAACTCTGTTGCAAAACAAATAAACAAACAAATTACCTTAACCTTCTAAAAATGCAGTAATGGAACTTACCTTTATTGACCAGAAGGGGGAGGTAGAGAATCTTTTCTTTTTTTTTTCTCAATTTTCTCTTTTCTCTTTTCTTCTTTCCTTCTTTCCTTCCTTCCTTTCTTCCTCCCTCCCTCCCTCCCCTCTTTCTTCCTTCCTTCCTTTCTCTCTCTCTCTCTCTCTCTCTCTCTCTCTCTCTCTCTCTCTCTCTCTCTCTCTCTCTCTCTCTCTCTCTCTCTCTTTCTTTCTTTCTTTTCCTATAGAGAAAGCTGTTAGACCTGGTTGGTTGCTGTATTCTTTTCATTTATGATCTTCCTGCCTGGACAGAAACTTTCTGATGTGTTAGCTTTCCAGCTGCCAAAAGAACTAGGTATATGGATTACCATTGACCATTCTAGTAGAGCAGTTAATAAATATGGCTGAAAGAATTTAGAACAAACACACACACACACACACACACACACACACACACACTCACATACCCCCACACACTCTACATGTGTTCAATGTATTTTGATCATATCTACCAACTACTCTCCTTTCTAAAACCAAAACCCCTACCATGTTTTCAACTTTACTTCCCTTTTAAATATACACTCTCTGTTTTATATAATTTCATGCCACACGCATTCTGATTCAGCCACTTCCTTCTGCTCTCTCTCTCTCTCTCTCTCTCTCTCTCTCTCTCTCTCTCTTTCTCTCTCCCCATTTTTTTAAGTGGGAAACCCCCTTTGCCACTGTGTTCTATAATAATAAAATAAATGCCAAGTCGAGGACACATTTTACGCTGTGACTCAGAATAGGTGGGGACCATGTGCAGGGCGGGAGGGGCAAAGGTCGTGCTGCCATCACTTGCTTATTCTGTGTAATGGGACATCCGTAGGATGTGGCAAACACAGCCTGCTGTCTTCTGTCCTGTCCAGGAAAGCAGCTGCCGAGCCCTAAAATAAAATTCATGAAGTTTTAACTCTTTAACAAAAACCTCTCATTTAATCATTTTCACTAAATTCTCAGGAAAAGAAAATTTTCTTAGAATTCCCGCCACATTTAGGGCATTTGGTCTCGAAGGCTCTCCTTTCAGGAATCAACAAACACTTTGTGGCTTAAGTTATTCATTCAGTGTTTCATTTACTGAAATATTTAGTCTTATCACAGTACTTCTATAAATTTAAACTATAAAGTTAATTAAATGTCATCCCATTCCTGAGGAAAGTTAGAAATAGTTAATACATTTTCACACATCCAAAATAGCACTTCATAAATGATCTGAAATCTATTAAATAGATATAATTAACAAAAAAGATATTTATCAGCAGAAGCGACAATGGAGTGGTGTCCCAACAGACTTCGATCTAGAAGGTTCATGTTCTAATTCCAAACTGATGGTTTGAGTCGTTACACTGTTCAGAAAGCTTAAAAATACATCCTCGATATTTTTTTCACTTTAAATTAAGCTTACAGTAAAAATTATGGAGCATTATTACCATGACTATAAGACAATCTCATCCTGTTCCTGTTCATCATCATATGTCACTCCAAGTCAATGCTGATAAATAGCAACAGTGTATTCTAGGCTCAGCTTCCACATTTTCTCCGATAGAATATTTTTTCTTTTTACCATAATCTCATGATCGAACTCGATGGCTGCGGTCATGAATTTGTGGATGACATGAGTGCATCTGAGAACTCTTATTTTGTTCTTAGTTAAGACTCTGTGTTAAGTGCTGCAATTATGTAGATAAATTATTAACACATAATAAATAATACACATTTTGAACATGTGAGTATTTTGTTTTCAAACAGAACTTGATAAGACAGAAAAAAGGAGCAGAGACTCTATGATCGGATAACAAGTATCTGACTGGTACTCTGCTGTAGCTGTGCATATGAAAAAGAGAATTTGAAAAGGTCATGCCAACTGGACTTTAAGGTGACATGAGCTCCTCCCAGTTGTCTCATCTTGACCGAGGTCACAAATGTTTTTGTTGTAAGACAACGATGCTTTCATTTACTTGTGTCTGAAATATAATATTTTTACATTATTTGGTTTGATTCGTACCATTCCTTGGAGAAATGACTTTCGTCTTCTCCATTTCTGAAACACCTCCCCTCTCCCCACCCCCCTACCCCCATTGCTCACACAGCCTATGGAGGTCTCAGTTCTTTTCCTGCATTGGCTAATATTCTATAAAGTATCATTTCTTTCCCAAATTTAATGGACAATATGCACACATTATCTTTTTCTGTAGACTACCTAGCCAGTGAAGAAAGCAATGAATTCCCAGGCTATATGAGAATTTGCCAGATATTAAAAATCTTAGACTAGGTGTATCTATTTCCCAATGATGGGCAAAGTGTACCCAGGAGTTGTCGAGTGGAAAACCACTGGTGTAAGTAACAATTAAATGATAAATCGTCAAAGGCCATTTTCACGTGCGAGTGTAAAAGGGTTTAGCAAATGCAGCCTACTCTATTGCCTTTGGAAAAATTAAATACATGCAAATAATACTATTTCGGTGAGTTCCTGGAACACACCACTTCCACACACCAGCTGAAATATTTGATTGATAAGGAAACATGTTTGTCTGTCTTCAGAGTCACCATGAGAGCCCAGGGACAGCTTCTTCCTTATTTCACCACAAGAAATAGCCATAACTCTGTTTTCGCCATCCAGCCAACACAACCACCACTGCTATGCACTTTCTAGGTGTTTCTATGCGTCTGTTCTCCCAAAATGAGGTCAGGAAGCAAGTGCTGTCAGTTCACAGCTGCTTGGCCCCCACCTGAGTACGTTTGGATGTCAGTTAACCAGACTGTCCCCATCATCTCTGCTGTAGGGTCTTTACTTTGTGAAGGTGAGCCTGTTCAGTCCACATTGACATGTTTCTCTTCTTGGTTTAAATATTAGGTCACAATTCAAGAAATAGAAAGTAAAATTGACAGCATTGTAAGGCTAGAAGAAGAAGCCCAGTCCTTTGCCCAGTTTGTCACCACGGGAGAGTCTGCTCGGATCAAAGCCAAGTTGACCCAGATACGAAGATACTGGGAAGAACTCCAAGAGCATGCCCGGGGCCTAGAAGGGACAATCCTGGGCCACCTATCCCAGCAGCAGAAGTTTGAAGAGAATCTGAGAAAGGTAAGAATTGGTCCAAGTAAACTTAAATTACATATTTAGTATTTTATGAAAATGCAGTGAACATTCCAGGAATGGAGAAATAAAAAAAGACTATCTGCAAATAACCAAAAAAATGGTTACTAACTAGGTTCAGAATTATTTGTACGGTACTTTGGAAAGAGATATACAAATGCCATTACACATTGCGTTAGGGTTAAATCTTAACACCTTTTCTTTCAAATAAGATGTATTGATTTTTAGATTCCATATATGCATGATTTTTAGATTGTGATAAAATCATTCCTTACAGATAGGTTGCCATCTTCTCAATAACCTTCTCTGCCTGGTTATGTATCTTAAATTATTTTTATGTTCCACCATTTTTTTTTTAGATCCGGCAATCTGTGTCTGAATTCGCAGAGAGGCTGGCTGAGCCGATTCAAATATGTTCCTCAGCGGCAGAGACATACAAAGTTCTCCAGGAGCATATGGTGAGAGTCTACTGCTACACTTTTTTTTTTTATTTATCTACTCAAAAAAAATGGATACTACTACTTGAAAGGAAAACAGTAAATATTTTGGAAGTTAAAGTTGGAAATATTTTATGTTAGTTAAGAAATTAAATGTTTCAAATATAGTCATTTGTTGTTACAGGAACCCAAGTATGCAAAGGAGTGTCTATATATATATATAGACATATATATATAGACATATATATATATATATATATATATATATATATATATATGTATATATACTGGGTTGGGAAGATGGGTCAGTAAGACCCTGTTGGATCCCAAGCACCCACAGAAAATCAGAGCAGGTATAGTGGCCTCCTGTACCATGCAAGAGGTGCAAGAACACAAGGGCAAGCTGGTTAGCTAGACAACAGAACTGTTCTTTCTGTGTTCAGAAGAGAGCTTGACCCAATTAGCTAAGTGATGAGTGATTGAGAAAGACACGTAACCTCAAATTTGAGTTTCCACATTTGTACACACATGTGACTACACATGCAAACACACACTTGCATACCACAAACACACACACATACACACACTGAGACATACATTATGTGTAAATGTGCATATATATTATGTGCACATTTCTCATCAGAATATTTAATGTTTTCAGACTAGCTCTTTAATGATTCCCTTTTCCCTTCGCCACCATTAAATGTGAAGGAAATTAACGTGTACAGATCAGATTTTACACATGGACAGCCACATTCAGGTGCGAGTCTGTACATTCTAATGGGTTTCTGAGGACCGGCTCTTTTGACCTGGCTTCTTAACTCCTGTTTATTGTCAGTCTTCAGCAAGACAGCAGACAGCCTTGTGAGAACGCAGAGAAAGGTGCAGAAGACAGAGAGTCACGCACAAAGAAAAACGCGTTGGTGCATAAGCAAAACAACACACGCTGTCCCTGCTTGGCGGACATACATGCACACATGTCTTTATTGTAGAGGAAGGGAGCTGGGAGGAGAGAGTAAAGGGTTAACAACGCACATCTGGAAAAAGCAATGGATCTAGGCTGCTTGAACGTGTTCAGCCAGAAAGCTTCTCTGTTATTTATGTGTTTTAATATACAAGAAAGGAAGTAGAAAATTCCAATTTGAAAAAATGATTTTTAGCATTCAACTAATGTTATAACATGGGAAATGACAGCATTCTGATTTTTTTTTATATTTAGATTTTTTTTAGAAGAAAACACTTGGACGCAGGTCATTCTTCTCTTGAGTGGTTAATAAAAGGAAATAAATTGGATGGGTCAGGATTTTTATGAGGATTAATTTTTAAAGATTTAAATTTTATTTTTCATTATGAATATGTGTGTATGCGAAGGTGTTTGCATATAAATGCTGTGCCAGGGGAGGTGAGAGTGGGCATCAGAGACCCTGGAGATAGAGCTATAGGCGTGGGTGCTGCCCAGGGTTGGGTTCTTTGGAAGGACATTCCAGGGTCTTAACTGCTGAGCCATCTCTAGCCACCAAGATTAAATCAACACATGCAATGCACATAACGCACCACCTGCTATACTCAGAGCTCCTCTATCACCAGTACCAGCATCAGCATCCTCCCCTGCACCAAAGCCCACATCTGTGAACCTTTATATGTATTTCTGTAGATATAACAGTACCTTGTATGTGGTTTTTATGAGGGAAGAATAGGATTTTAAAATTTCATATATTCCGCATATAATGAATAATGATTTTCACAAATTATATCACTTTGAGGTTGTTTAAGTGTACAGTCTCATGTTCCTTTCCCTCCTCCCCCGCCCCCGCAATGTGTTGCCTTAGGCATGTCTTTGACCTGAACATAGTTGTCATGACTTTTCTAAAATAAATAAATAAATAAATAAATAAATAAATAAATAAATGGATAGATAGATACATAGATAGATAGATAGATAGATACATAGATAGATAGATAGATAGATAGATTGATAGATAGATACATAGATAGATACATAGATAGATAGATAGATACATAGATACATAGATAGATACATAGATAGATAGATTGATTGATTGATTGATAGATAGATAGATAGATAGATACATAGATAGATAGATAGATAGATAGATACATAGATAGATAGATAGATAGATAGATAGATTGATAGATACATAGATACATAGATAGATAGATAGATAGATAGATAGATAGATAGATACATAGATAGATAGATAGATAGATACATAGATAGATAGATACATAGATAGATAGATAGATACATAGATAGATAGATAGATAGATAGATAGATAGATAGATAGATAGATAGATAGATAGATAAGCAGTTGTAACCAGGAGTGATATGGAGGTCAGAGGACCACTTACAGAAATCAGTTCTCTCCTGTACCACATGGCTCAGGGGTATCAATGTCAGTTATCATGCTTTCTGGCAAACATGTCTACCCAATAACCTATCTCTCTGGCCATAGCTCTATATTCTTCACTGGGGAAAGTCTAGCTCCTTAAAGCCCCTCTCTCTTCACAGTCAGTATGTCTTGCTGCAAACTGTGGCAGGACACTCTTCAGTTCCATGGCTGCCTTTGTAGCTGAAGGCAAAGATTTTGTCATGATGAGTCTCACTGAAAACTAGGCCTTGCTTGTTGCTTGTCCTTGCCTGTTGCCTGTCCTTGCTGTTGCTGTTGTCCAGTGGTCCCTCTCAGCCACAGTCTTGACATCTGGGATTTCAGTCACCTGAGGCCAATGACACTAAAGGGAAAATTCTAGAAATGACTAGTTCATACATTTTAAACAACCTTCATTACTAGAGGAAAAGACACAACAGAATGAGTTCTCTCTGCTCACCCCTCAGGATCTCTGTCAGGCCCTAGAGTCCCTCAACAGCACGGTTACCATGTTCTCAGCCAGTGCCCAGAAGGTGGTAAACAGAGGCTGCACCCAGGAGGCTGCAGCCCTACAGCAGCAGTATGAGGAGATTCTGCACAAAGCCAAAGAGAGACAGAAGGCCCTGGAGGACCTGCTGGTTCACTGGCAGAGGTGAGCAGCTCTTAGCTTACACTCCATGCTGGATAGGAGAGTACGGATGAACTGCTCTGTGTCAGTGGTTCTCAATCTTCCTGATGCCGAGACCCTTTACCACAGCTCCTCATGTCGTGGTGACCCCCAATCATAAAATTACTTTCGTTGATACTTCATAACTATGATTTAGCTACTGTTATGAATTATAACATCATAATGTAAATATTTTTTGGAGATCAAGGTTTGCCCAGGGGTCCATGACCCCCAGGTTGAGAACTGCTGCTCAGAGTGGTGGGAAATAATCACCCTGGATGCAAGATGAGTGAGTCTGGATGTCTACTCTGAGGTAGTCATTGAGGTATTCATCTACCTGAGAGTAGAGAGGAAGCATGTGTATCTTTACATATTGTACAGATGTGAGGGTTGCCATGGAAATGAATGAAATGTATCACTTTGATATGCAAGAATGCCACAGACAGTGTGCATCATCTGTGACAGGTCATGTTGGACTTGCTGACCCAGAGATTTTTGTCTTCTAGTGTCTCTCAGTTGAAATTATATGATTTTTCTCTCCTTTTTTTTTTTTTATAGGTTGGAAAAGGGACTGTCACCCTTCCTGACCTGGTTAGAGCGATGCGAAGCCATAGCAAGGTCACCAGAAAAGGACATTTCTGCAGACAGAGCCAAAGTAGAAAGTGAACTGCAGTTAATACAGGCAAGTCCAAGGAGGGGGGTGGGGAGGGGTGGAGGGGGTGGGGAAGGGGGTGGGGGGTGGGGGAGGGGTGGGGCTGGGGAGGGAGTGGGGCTGGGGAGGGGGTTGGGGGGAGGGGGGAGGGATGGGGAGTGAGGACAGAAATGGAATGGTCTCGTGTGCTTGCATTTTAATGCTAATTTATTAATTAAATCTCTAAGTCCTTTAATTATTTAACCATCCTGAATCCATCATTCGGCATCACCAGAACAGAGAGAGTATTCTGGACTCACAGACACGATAACAATGAGAACTCTGTGGTGAGCTGTGTCCACAGTACCTTAGAGAATTCTGTAATACGCTGTGTAGCATCTGAATATCATTGACATTCCAGGAGAGTGGAGAAATGCAGAAATGTGTAAATAGGTTATATTGATGGCTCCAGGTATAATAACTTTCTTTGAATGGATGTGATTTTTTTTTTAATGAAAGGCAGGGTTTTTTTTCTGGTTTTTTTTTTTTTGTTGTTGTTGTTGTTCTGTTTTTTTGTTTTTGTAAGAAAGAATAGAATGTGGAAAGAAATCAATAGTGATTGTTGTATTCAGGAATGACCTAAAAAAAAAAAGAGATGAAGGCCCAATGGGAAGACAGAAAAATGACGTGGCTTCAAACATCCTTGAGAAGCTAATTTTCTAAACTGAAATTGAAAAAACACTTTCATTATTGAAGCTGCAGACAGTATGGATGATTTTGGTATATCCATTATGTGTTCACCTGCACCACAAAAGTCAGCAGGCAAAATTATTTCTAAAAACGAAATTTATTTTATGGGAGATTTGTAGCTTGACTTTCCCCGCCTCTCTTCAGTATGACTAGAAAACAAAGCAGGGGCCTGCTTGCTTTATATGGTTCCTAAAAGTCTTACCTAGGAGACCTCTGGTGTCTGAGCCTACTTCCTGTCGCCTGCTTTTTTCCTCCTTGAATTTGGAAGAATGCTGTGCCTCTAGTCTTTCTTCCTCTGACTTACAAAGACTGAATGCTCTTTATCTTCCCTAAAGGTACTTTCCTCAGAGCCTGGGACTGTCCTAATGATGAAGGGGCTCACGGCTCAGTTTAGTTCTTTTACATGTGTGGAAAGGTAGTTTCAGAAAGAGAGGCACAGATCCACTCTCTGCTTGTGCGATGCTCGCGTTCGACTCTTTTGTTAATCCTTCCGTTCATTCAATGAAGCAAAAGATATTGACCTGGTGCCTGCTGTGAGCCGGGTGCCTGCTGTGAGCCGGGTGCCACATCAGATAATGGGGCCTTGAACAAGTTTTAGATAGTTGAGAGGCTTCTGTCGCAGGGTCACAACACTGCAGTGTCAGCCAACTTTCTCTCCTCTGGACTGGGGCCTGACTACATAGTTTACCTCCTGCTTATCTCCTGACCTTGCTTCCCAGATATCTTCTCTCAGTGTCCACCATAGCATTGAGTCCGACTTTGCCTGGGGGGGGGGGGGGTCTTCCTCGGATCATAGAGGGGAACTCCATCCTTTTCTGCCTCTGCGGTTTTGTTTGCATCCTGCGTGGGACCTTGAGGGGAAGCAACAAGAAACAGCTTGAAGAGCCTTTACTACCATGAAATGTCATCTCGCTTGCAACTATTTTAACTGCTGTCCCCTGCTGTTATCTTTGTCCTTTCTCTTTTAGTAAGAGCCCAGGGTTTTACATGGCCTCAGAGGACCCAAAAATGTTCATTGCCTAATCCATCAAAAATAAAAATAAAGCCAATGTAGTATATAGAAATAAGATGAGTTTTCCAGTCAGCCTGATGTAGTCTCTTAACAGAGCAACACCATATTCCCTGTGCCTGGAATAGAATCTTGAATAACACCAGAAGCACAGGGATCTCTTTTGCAGTAGATTTTCTTCTTTGTCTATTCATTGTGAGAGAAACTCACAGCTCCAAATTCACCTCACCCTATACCCAGACACTGAAAAAAAAAAAAAAAAAAAAAGCCCTACAGGCCTTACTATCATTTAAAAAATTGTGTTAAAGCCAATGCTAAAACCAAGCACCAACAAATCTCTGTGATCTTTTTCACTGAGAATGCAAAGCGGTCCTCAGGGTCAGTCCTGTCAGACTGAGGCCCGTCTTGCGTTTCATTCTTCAGGCCCTGCAAAATGAAGTCCAGTCCCAGGCCTCACGCTACAGCAGTCTCCTGCAGCTGAAGGAAGCCCTGTTCTCAGCAGCCTCACAAGAGGATGTGGCGATGATAAAGTTGCAGTTGGCACAGCTGGACGAACGCTGGGGAGACTTACCTCAGATAATCAGCAAAAGGTTGGCTCCTCACTAAAGGGCTTCTCCTGATGCGCCTTTGACTACAGGGTGAACGACGTGTCTCGTTTGACCTTATTTTACGTGGCTGTTCAAGGTCTGGTTCTGAAAGAGATGAAACCGACTTTACCTGTCATATTTGAATCCAGGACGTCCCTCAGAAGTGAACAGGAAGTGGTATAGAAACACAACAAGGAATTCTCTAGTCCAATAAATCACATCTGGCTGTCACCCTGAGTGTGGGCAGTGGGGAGGAATGGGGCTTTGGGGTGCTTCTGGAAAGTGGGCAAGGAAAGAAGAGGCTTAGACTGGAGCTGCGTGGGCTAGGTCACAGGGAGAGAGAGGTACCACTTTGCACGTGGTGATGACGCTGCTGGAACACAGCTCAGATGTGGTTGAGGGGTGACTTGGTGGGGGAGCACAGAGGAGGAGCAAGCTATCAGAGCGGACAGTGGTTCACTGAGAGCAGGAAACCCATGAGAAAGGCAGAGCGTGAGGCTTTAGATGTACTCAGAGGTCTGGCTTGCCTGTGTATAACTGTTTTACTTTGTCCAGGACATCAGTTCCTTTCCCAAAGCGTAGCAGGAGCCACTCTGTTCATGGCCACTGAAAGTCCCTGTGTCCCCCGACAGGATGCGCTTCCTCCAGTCCGTGCTGGCTGAGCACACACAGTTTGATGAACTGCTGCTTACCTTCTCTGTGTGGATCAAGCAGTTTCTCAGCGAATTGCAAAGGACTTCAGAGATAAATTTAAGGGACCATCAAGTGGCTCTTACTCGGCACAAGGTAAAATGGATCCTCTCAAGATGGAAATTAGATATGTGCAGAAAAGAGAGTCAGTTGACTTTCATTGACCTATGTAGATCTTGTCTGCCAGACCTGGGATCTGAGGCCCTGAAAGAGTGCGGTAGACTAGAGTCTAATACTACAAGCAACCTTACTTCCGTGACTTTTATACACAAATGAAACAAAGAAAGCAATGACCCAAGGAAGGTTGTTTGAGTTCAGAAAAAAATGATTAGAAAAATGTATAAACAAACATCAGTAAGCACACGATAAATATTAACAGAGCATCCCTTTCCCAGAACTTCCTTAGGGCAGACCAATTTTAAACACAATTGTCTGGCATATAGTATAGATCGTTTCTTGGAAAGCATGAAAGCGAGGCAGAAGGTCATATCCAGATTCAGGGCACGCTGGCCAGATTGGGTTCTAGAGCTGTGATCCAACATGCAACAAGAATAAATGTATCTTATTGATACATTTGAATATTGATAAATTGAATATAAACGTTTGTCGCAGGAGGCACAAATGTCACATCTAAAACCAACAAACAAATGTACCTGAGGTCAAAGGCCCTCTGCCTTTTTTCCTGGCTCCCTCACAGGTCCCCAAGACATCATTCAGCATGCGCTGTCCTTTTGACTCTGTTATGACAAAAGTCTTTCACTCAAAGGGATGACACACATAAATACATACAGGACAATAATTTAGATTTTTTATTTGTATGAAAGATGGCTTAATAATTGAACTTATGAATCCAGCCCATGTGTTGGTCCGGTAAATTAAACAGATGAAAATCACTTCTAGTAAAGCAGGGGAAGTGCAGCAAACAAACAAACAAATCACCCTGTAATTTGTAGCACAAAATGTTAAGGATTTCCAGCTTCGAGTTTTCCATTTTGTTTTGGTCTAAAAACCAAAGACTAATACAAATTCCAGAATTTGAAAGGTTAATTCTTTTTTCTGAAATAACTACTCAGTGTGAAAGTGGCTGCAGATTTATGAATTATTAATATTTCCCTTACTCGTAACCTATGAAAATAATATCTATTGTGCTACTATTAAAATTCAAAATCATATATCGATCAAGCATTGGAATGCTAGTATTTCCTTATAAATTCTATATAAAACATTCAATAGTTTCTAAATGTTTACTCTCTGATGGCTTTATGCCCTCTCTAAGAAAGGAAAAGTCAACCTCCAGTCTTCAGGACAGGAAGTTTTACAGCTTAAAGCAACGATTCTCAGCCTGCAGGTCATGACCCCTTTGGGAAATCGAATGACCCTTTCACAAATATCAGATATCCTGCATATCAGACATTTATATTATAAGCCATAACAGTAGTAAAAGTAACAATGAAAATAATTTTATGGTTGAGGGTCACCACAACATGAGGAACTGTTAAAGTGTCCACGCGTTAGAAGGTTGAAAGCCACTGGTTTAGAGGAAGACACTGGCTGAATATGTGTGGCACTCCAAAGAGGCTTCGAGAGAGCTGCTGCCTTCTGAATAACTCTATTTCAAAGGTATGGCTCTCAGGTTATTCAGTGACCAGGACCAAAGGCTTTCAAAAGACTAACATCCTAAAGGGGAAGAGAGATTGATCCTACCTGAGCAGGTCTTTTAGAGGAAAGTCTCTTAAGAACAAAGGAAGGGTCTGGAGTGAGAAGTTGTTTGACTGTGTAACTTGGGACTATCTAAAGGAATCATGGTCAAGATTAAAAGAGTAATGGTATCTCTGTGATGGGAGAAGTATTAACATTGAGGACAATCTTCTGCTGGATTTTTAGCTATGGCTTGTTGTAAGTTGGTCAAAATCCTACACAGTTGTCTCAAATAAAGCACAGATGTGAAAATAAGTAAGTCCGAGTTGTGTCCTACATGGCACACATAGATGAGCAAACTGGGAATGCTTCTGAACGTTTACAAAAGGTTCTTTACTACAGAGAACTTAAAGATACTTTATTTTTAATTATGTATGTATGCACATATGTGAGTTTATACATGCAAGTGCAGTTGTACACAGAAGCTGGAAAAGGGCATGGGATCCACTGGAGATGAAGCCACAGATAATTGTGAGCCTTCAGGAAGGGCATGAGTCACTTTGAACCACTGAACCATCTCTCCAGCATCTGTGAATGACTTCCAATGGCTAAGCTACAAGCTGAGGAAAGGGCTCAGTTAGTAAAATGTCACTCACACACAAGGACCAGAGTTTGATCTCCAGTATCACCTCAAGTACTCAGACAAGGAGGTCAGTATGTGTTGTTAATCCTAGCTCTGGGTGATAAGTTGATCCCCAAGGCATACTAGCCAGCCTATCTTACCAAATCAGACACCTTAAAGTTCATTGACCACAACGAGGAGAACACTTGAAGGAGAGACCCTTCACATTGACCTCTAGCATCCACATGCATGCTAAGGCACACATGGATAAGTACATACACACATGGAAATACAACTAAGTAACTAGCTAACTAACTAAATGAATGTTAGGCTATGGATTGACTGTACTATCTACAGTGAGATCAATCACAAACCCTTTGGTTTATCTGTGATAACTGCAGTGTGTCTGAGATTCAGGGACTCTCTTCCCTTCCAGGACCAGGCTGCAGAAATAGAGAAGAAGAGAGGAGAGGTAAAACATCTTCAAGGTCACTTAGCGCAGTTGAGGAGTCTGGGCAGAGCCGAGGACCTTCACCCACTGCAGAGCAAGGCTGACGACTGCTTCCAGCTCTTCGAAGAGGCCAGCCAGGTCGTGGAAAGGCGGAAGCTGGCTCTGGCACAGCTGGCAGAGTTCCTCCAGAGCCAGGCCTGCCTGTCAAGTCTTCTCCAGCAGCTCAGGCAGACAGTGGAAGCCACCAGAAGCATGAGTAAGAAGCAGTCCGACGCCCTCAAGAAGGACCTTCGCGATGCCATTCAAGACGTGAAGACATTAGAATCCAGTGCCATCAGTCTCGATGGCACCCTGACCAAAGCCCAGTGCCACCTGAAAAGTGGGAACCCTGAGCAGAGGACTTCCTGCAGAGCCACCACCGACCAGCTCGCTTTAGAAGTAGAGAGGATCCAGAACCTTCTGGGAACCAAGCAGAGTGAGGCGGATGCCCTGGTGGCGTTGAAAGATGCATTCCAGGAACAGAAAGAGGAGCTTCTGAGGAGCATTGAAGACATTGAAGAGAGGACCGACAGGGAGCGGCTGAAAGAGCCCACCCGTCAGGCGCTGCAGCACAGGTCAGAAATCTGGATGCTTCTTCTAAAACCCATTTTCCTGCAAAGCTTTAATGGTGTCCTATGTGGGGCAACACTGTCTTCTCTCTGCTCTGTCTCTTTTTTTTTTTTTTTTTTTTTTTTTTTTTTTTTTTTTTTTTGTCTTTTTTTTTTATTTGATATAATTTATTTACATTTCAAATGATTTCCCCTTTTCTAGCCCCCCCCCACTCCCTGAAAGTCCCGTAAGCCCCCTTCTCTTCCCCTGTCCTCCCTCCCACCCCTTCCCAGTTCCCCGTTCTGGTTTTGCCAAATACTGTTTCACTGAGTCTTTCCAGAACCAGGGACCACTCCTGCTTTCTTCTTGTATCTCATTTGATGTGTGGATTATGTTTTGGGTATTCCAGTTTTCTAGGTTAATAACCACTTATTAGTGAGTGCATACCATGATTCACCTTTTGAGTCTGGGTTACCTCACTTAGTATGATGTTCTCTAGCTCCATCCATTTGCCTAAGAATTTCATGAATTCATTGTTTCTAATGGCTGAATAGTACTCCATTGTGTAGATATACCACATTTTTTGTATCCACTCTTCTGTTGAGGGATACCTGGGTTCTTTCCAGCATCTGGCAATTATAAATAGGGCTGCTATGAACATAGTAGAGCATGTATCCTTATTACATGGTGGGGAATCCTCTGGGTATATGCCCAGGAGTGGTATAGCAGGATCTTCTGGAAGTGAGGTGCCCAGTTTTCGGAGGAACCGCCAGACTGCTTTCCAGAGTGGTTGTACCAATTTGCAACCCCACCAGCAGTGGAGGAGTGTTCCTCTTTCTCCGCACCCTCTCCAACACCTGCTGTCTCCTGAATTTTTAATTTTAGCCATTCTGACTGGTGTAAGATGAAATCTTAGGGTTGTTTTGATTTGCATTTCCCTAATGACTAATGAAGTGGAGCATTTTTTAAGATGCTTCTCCGCCATCCGAAGTTCTTCAGGTGAGAATTCTTTGTTTAACTCTGTACCCCATTTTTTAATAGGGTTGTTTGGTTTTCTGGAGTCTAACTTCTTGAGTTCTTTATATATATTGGATATTAGCCCTCTATCTGATGTAGGATTGGTGAAGATCTTTTCCCAATTTGTTGGTTGCCGATCTGTCCTCTTGACGGTGTCCTTTGCCTTACAGAAACTCTGTAACCTTATGAGGTCCCATTTGTCAATTCTTGCTCTTAGAGCATACGCTATTGGTGTTCTGTTCAGAAACTTTCTCCCTGTACCGATGTCCTCAAGGGTCTTCCCCAGTTTCTTTTCTATTAGCTTCAGAGTGTCTGGCTTTATGTGGAGGTCCTTGATCCATTTGGATTTGAGCTTAGTACAAGGAGACAAGGATGGATCAATTCGCATTCTTCTGCATGCTGACCTCCAGTTGAACCAGCACCATTTGTTGAAAAGGCTATCTTTTTTCCATTGGATGTTTTCAGCCTCTTTGTCGAGGATCAAGTGGCCATAGGTGTGTGGGTTCATTTCTGGATCTTCAATCCTGTTCCATTGATCCTCCTGCCTGTCACTGTACCAATACCATGCAGTTTTTAACACTATTGCTCTGTAGTATTGCTTGAGGTCAGGGATACTGATTCCCCCAGATTTTCTTTTGTTGCTGAGAATAGTTTTAGCTATCCTGGGTTTTTTGTTGTTCCAGATGAATTTGATAATTGCTCTTTCTAACTCTGTGAAGAATTGAGTTGGGATTTTGATGGGTATTGCATTGAATCTGTATAGTGCTTTAGGCAAAATGGCCATTTTAACTATATTGATTCTACCGATCCATGAGCATGGGAGGTTTTCCCATTTTTTGAGGTCTTCTTCCATTTCCTTCTTCAGAGTCTTGAAGTTCTTGCCATACAGATCTTTCGCATGTTTGGTAAGAGTCACCCCAAGATACTTTATACTGTTTGTGGCTATTGTGAAGGGGGTCATTTCCCTAATTTCTTTCTCAGCCTGCTTATCCTTTGAGTATAGGAAGGCCACTGATTTGCTTGAGTTGATTTTGTAACCTGCCACTTTGCTGAAGTTGTTTATCAGCTGTAGGAGCTCTCTAGTGGAGTTCTTTGGGTCACTTAGGTAGACGATCATGTCGTCTGCAAATAATGATAGTTTGACTTCCTCCTTTCCAATTTGTATCCCTTTGACCTCCTTATGTTGTCGAATTGCCCGAGCTAGTACCTCAAGTACAATATTGAAAAGATAAGGAGAAAGGGGGCAGCCTTGTCTGGTCCCTGATTTCAGTGGGATTGCTTCAAGTTTCTCTCCGTTTAGTTTGATGCTGGCTACCGGTTTGCTGTATATTGCTTTTACTATGTTTAGGTATGGGCCTTGAATTCCTGTTCTCTCCAAGACTTTAAGCATGAAAGGATGCTGAATTTTGTCAAATGCTTTTTCAGCATCCAATGAAATGACCATATGATTTTGTTCTTTGAGTTTGTTTATGTAGTGGATTGTATTGATGGATTTCCGTATATTGAACCAACCCTGCATTCCCGGGATAAAGCCTACTTGATCATGGTGGATGATCGTTTTGATGTGTTCTTGGATTCGGTTGGCAAGAATTTTGTTGAGTATTTTTGCATCGATGTTCATAAGGGAAATTGGTCTGAAGTTCTCTTTCTTTGTTGGATCTTTGTGTGGCTTTGGTATCAGCGTAATTGTGGCTTCGTAGAAGGAATTGGGTAGTGTTCCTTCTGTTTCTATTTTGTGGAATAGTTTGAAGAGTATTGGTGTTAACTCTTCTTTGAAGGTCTGGTAGAATTCTGCACTGAAACCATCTGGTCCTGTGCTTTTTTTGGTTGGAAGACTTTCTATGACTCCTTCTATTTCTTTAGGCTTTATGGGACTGTTTAGATGGTCTAGTTGGTCCTGATTTAATTTTGGTATTTGGTATCTGTCAAGGAAATTGTCCATTTCCTCCAGATTCTCCAGTTGTGTTGAGTACAGGCTCTTGTAGTAGGATCTGATGATTTTTTGGATTTCCTCAGTTTCCGTTGTTATGTCTCCCTTTTCATTTCTAAGTTTGTTAATTTGGATACTTTCTCTGTGCCCTTTGGTCAGTCTGGCTAAGGGTTTATCTATCTTGTTGATTTTCTCAAAGAACCAGCTCCTAGTTTTGTTGATTTTTTGTATGGTTCTCTTTGTTTCTACTTGATTGATTTCGGCCCTGAGTTTGATGATTTCCTGCCTTCTGCTCCTCCTGGGTGAAATAGCTTCTTTTTGTTCTAGGGCTTTCAGGTGTGTCATTAAGTTGGTAATGTATGCTCTCTCCATTTTCTTTTTGGAGGCACTCAGGGCTATGAGTTTTCCTCTTAGCACTGCTTTCATTGTGTCCCATAGATTTGGGTATGTTGTGTTTTCATTTTCATTGTGTTCTAAAAAGTCTTTAATTTCTTTCTTTATTTCTTCCTTGACCAAGGTGTCATTGAGTAGAGTATTGTTCAATCTCCACGTGTTTGTGGGTTTTCTGTTGTTTCTGTTGCTATTGAAGACCACTTTTATTCCATAGTGATCAGATAGGAGGCATGGGATTAGTTCTATCTTTTTATATTTGTTGAGGTCTGTCTTGTGACCAATTATATGGTCGATTTTGGAGAAGGTACCATGAGGTGCTGAAAAAAAGGTATATTCTTTTGTTTTAGGATAGAATGTTCTATATATATCAGTTAAATCTAATTGGTCCAAAGCTTCAATTAGTTTCATTGTGTCCTTGTTTAGTTTCTGTTTTCCTGATCGGTCCATTGAGGAAAGTGCAGTGTTGAAGTCACCAACAATTATTGTGTTAGGTGCAATGTGTGCTTTGAGTTTTAATAAAGTTTCTTTTATGAAAGAGGGTGCCCTTGCATTTGGAGCATAGATGTTCAGGATTGAGAGTTCTTCTTGTTGTATTTTTCCTTTGACCAGCAAGAAGTGTCCCTCAGAGTCTCTTTTGATGACTTTGGGTTGAAAGTCAATTTTATCTGATATTAAAATGGCTACTCCAGCTTGTTTCCTGAGACCATTTGCTTGTAAAATTGTCTTCCAGCCTTTTACTCTAAGGTAGTGTTTGTCTTTGACCCTTAGGTGTGTTTCCTGTAAGCAGCAAAATGTAGGGTCCTGTTTACGTATCCAGTCAGTTAGTCTGTGTCTTTTTATTGGGGCATTGAGTCCATTGATGTTAAGAGATATTAAGGAATAGTGATTGTTACTTCCTATCATTTTTGACATTATTTTTTAAATTTGATTGCTTAACTTCTTTGGGTTTGATGAAAGGTTACTATCTTGCTTTTTTCAGGGTGGAGTTTCCCTCCTTGTATTGGTGTTGTCCTCCTATTATCCTTTTTAGGGCTGGGTTTGTGGATAGATATTGGGTGAACTTGGTTTTGTCGTGAAATATCTTAGTTTCTCCATCTATGGTGATTGAGAGTTTTGCTGGATATAGTAGTTTTGGTTGGCATTTGTGTTCTCTTAGAGTCTGCATGAGATCTGCCCAGGACCTTCTAGCCTTCATAGTCTCAGGTGAAAAGTCTGCTGTGATTCTGATAGGTCTTCCTTTATATGTTACTTGGCCTTTTTCTCTTACTGCCTTTAGTATTCTTTCTTTGTTTAGAACATTTGGTGTTTTGATTATTATGTGACGGGAAGTATTTCTGTTCTGGTCCAGTCTGTTTGGAGTTCTGTAGGCTTCTTGTATATTCATGGGCATCTCTCTCTTTAGGTTAGGGAAGTTTTCTTCCATAATTTTATTGAAGATATTTGCTGGCCCTTTAAGTTGTAAATCTTCACTCTCATCTATGCCTATAATCCTTAGGTTTGGTCTTCTCATTGTGTCCTGGATTTCCTGGATATTTTGGGTTACAAGCTTTTTGCACTTTGCATTTTCTTTAACTGTTGAGTCCATGGTTTCTATGGAATCTTCAGCATCTGAGATTCTTTCTTCTATCTCTTGTATTCTGTTGTTGATATTTGCATCTCTGTCCCCTGATTTCTTCCCAAGGCTTTCTATCTCCAAAGTTGTCTCCCTTTGAGTTTTCTTAGTTGTTTCTACTTCTGATTTTAGATCCTGGATGGTTTTGCTTAGCTCCTTCCCTTGCATGTTTGTGTTTTCCTGTAATTCTTTAAGAGATTTTTGTGTTTCCTCTTTCATGAGCTCAGCCTGTTGACCAAAGTTCTCCTGTATTTCTTTAAGAGATTTTTGTGTTTCGTCTTTCATGACCTCAGCCTGTTGAGCAAAGTTCTCCTGTATTTCTTTAAGTGTTTTTTGCATTTCCTCCTTGTTGGCTTTTGTATTCTCCTGGATTTCTTTCAATGATTTTTGTGTTTCCCTTGCAAGGGCTTCTAACTTTTGATCCATTTTCTCCTCAATGACCTTCATGTGTTCCTGTACCAGCATCATGACCAGTGATTTTAAATCCAAATCTTGTTTTACTGGTGTGATGGGGTATCCAGGACTTGCTGGTAGAGGAGAATTTGGTTCAGATGTTGCCATAT
This sequence comes from Apodemus sylvaticus, assembly GCF_947179515.1. Classification (NCBI taxonomy): domain Eukaryota; kingdom Metazoa; phylum Chordata; class Mammalia; order Rodentia; family Muridae; genus Apodemus; species Apodemus sylvaticus. The sequence continues at coordinate 35,331,833 of NC_067494.1, read as the reverse complement.
TGCCTTGATTTCTGTTAGTGACGTTTCTGCGTTTGCCTTTTGCCATCTAGCTCTCACTGGTGTTACTTGGTCTTGTCAGTGCTGGACTCACCAGTGCAAGCTGCCCCTTCCCCGTTGGCCTCTGGTGCACAGCTTACACTCTGCACTGCCTATAGACAGGGTGCTGTTTTCCAGGCTGTTCAGATCCCAAAGCAGGCACCTGAAGGCTCCCGCTGGGGCCCGCAGGATTTATCGGAGCACACCGACTTTTCCCAGCTGGCCGCCCGGAAGCCCCCACTAGCCTCTTGAGGGACCTGGAGATGTGGCGGCCACCCAGGCTGATCTGAAGCGGAGAGATTTGAGCTGGGGGCTTCTGCCTGAGGCCTTGCCCCAGATTGTGTCTGTGGACCAGGTGGAACCCGTGTGCACCCCCAGGGAGCTCCGAAGGTGAATGTTGCTGTGACCTCCCCTGTGCTCCGCTCACTCCGCTGGGCAGCCGATTTCCCCAACCGGGCTGGCGCACACTAGGTTAGCCTTGTCGCCTGGGCCCTGAGTCCAGGCAAACGCCTGGGAGGCCAAGGTCCGAGCAAAGTTCCCCTAGGGCTATGTCTGTTATTTGGGTCCGCCAGGTGACCCGGATGGCGGGCGTGCGCGTCCGCGCTCCGCGAAAGCACCGGGAGAGTCTGTTGTGCTAATAACCTCCTGGGCTGGTTGACACACAGATGGCCCACCAAGCCGCCCAGTTCTTGGGGTCAGTCCTGTGCCTTTTGGGGCCTAGACCCCCGTTTTGTTAGCCTCAGGCTACGCTTGTTAGCAGTCTCTGCCCTCCCGAGCACTCTGGCTCCTGTAGGCAAAATGGCGGCGCGTGCACCGGCCGGGGCAAAAAAAAAAAAAACTCCTGGCTGGGTTGGCGCCCCGATGGCCACTCGAACAGCCCAGGGCCTGGGTGCAGGCCAACGCCCGTCTGGCTCAGACCCCTGCGGTGTTGGGCCTAGGATTATGTTTGTGTACCTCAGTCTGACCGATCTCTGGAGCCCGGGATCAAGATGGCGGTGAGTCTCTCCTGACTGGCGGGCAGCCGAGTTCTGAAGTGGCTTCCGTGCAGCGAAAGGCTCCGCAGAACCGCAGTTGCTTGCCGCCCGGCTGGTCAGCGAAGGTCAGTGGTCGTGGGCGCAGGGCCTAACTGGACCCTGTGTCGCCTTGGTTCCACTGCTGATGGCCCTTCAGCTGGAGCAGCCACTGCTACCGCCGCCGCCGCCGCCGCCGCCGCCCGCGCTGTTACTATCTGTATTGTTGTTTCTAATAACACCTACATACTATTTTTACTAAATCATGA
>NC_067494.1:35315884-35330318 GCF_947179515.1 Apodemus sylvaticus | reverse complement strand
TTCTTCTTCTCTCTCTCTTCTCTCTCTCTCTCTCTCTCTCTCTCTCTCTCTCTCTCTCTCTCTCTCTCTCTCTCTCCTTCTCCCCCATCCCCCCGAAGATAAATGTGACACTTGGAAATTGTTAAAATTTCTTTAATTTCTTTAAGGACCTTCTTAGGGACAGCATATGGACACTCTGAGATCTTATCTACACAACAGCCCATACATCCTCATTATCTACTATCCTATTGTTGCAAGCAATTTCTTACTATCAAGAATGCAGGCAGAAGGGTTGGAGAGATGATGGCTCAGCAGTTAAGACCACGTGCTGATCTTGCAGAGGAGTGGGGTTTGGCTCTTAGCACCCACATGATGCTACACAACCACCATTAACTCTAACTCCAGATCGCAGGAATGTGGCGCCCTCTTCTGGCCTCTCTGGGCATCAGATATGTACCTGATACACATATATACATGCAAGTACTTACACATACACATAAAATAAATATAAATCTTAAAGAACTAAGGAATGCAAGTAAAAATCCATAGAAATGCATGGTTCTGGTGATAAAAAGTATCAGAGACTTCCTCCCTGAAAAGGTAGGTAATTAGTGCTTCGGTAAACACTGGAGCAAGCTTATTATTTGAGAGTAGGTGACACATGGCAGAGGCAAGGCAGTAGATGGAAAGGTTTTCCCTTGCAAAGAGTTCAGCAGAAAGGCAGGTGGTCAACTGAAGTCTGTGTTCATTCATTTAAGGGGAAGACAGTGAGCTTGACAAATGGTTCTCAGCCTTTGCCTGGAGGGAAGCAGGAGGCAGGCAAGAGGCTTTGACAGATGATGGGGCTTTTCCAGGAGTGTTCAATATTAAGGTAAAAGAGTCAGGAGCCAGCTCCCTTAGTAAACTTGGAAATGATTTTCATTTACTACCGTAGCCTCCAGTACAAACTTCACTTACTTTGTGAATAAATCCTTGTACCCATTGAAGAAATTGAAGCCAGTCTCAGGCTTTGAAAGCAGAGAAACTTTGAAGTGTGCTTCCTCCTGGATTAATAGTTGATGAGGATTTTTGTCTCTGCCCAACCATCCTTCATCCAGTTCCGATCAGAACCAGCTGGGAAGCAAAGACAGGAATGTGGGTCACATCAGAATGACAGTAGACCCCTTATCATATCACTTGGCATAAAAATATACATCAGGGGAGTTTAAAAATAAATTAGTAAGAAGGAATAAGGTTTGAGAAAGTAAAACTAACCTTCTAAGAAAAGAGAGGAGATGGTTTTTCCTGTGGCTCCATCTGGGGAACTACCAGCAGCATTGGTAGTGGAAGATAGCGGAACTTTCTCAGCTCAGGCCAAGTAGACAGGGCGGGGTGTGTGTGTGTGTGTGTGTGCACAGGTCTGGGGTTGGGTATTCTCAAGTTGCTGCGAATGAATGCCCAAGTGGGACTCCAGAGCCCTGTCGGATTCTCTAATTCATTTCTGCATCTACTCGGTCTTGGCTATATGGAAGCCTCCCTGTACCCCTGTAAGCACTTTGAACATTACCTACGTTCATAAGGCACAGAGAATGGAAACATTTGCCTGCAGCCGCTTTGGGAAAAGATGGGCAAGGGCATAGAGTGCTTGCATACACTCTACAACACAGCACCAGAATGCACGGATTCTGGCCACATATTGCACATGCATATATTAGAGGACATAAAATCAGGATTGCTTTCTTATAGCAATGTTCTATTAAAGGAGGTAATTTAGGTTTTTCATAAAGCTTTGGTATAGCTCTTTTAATTTTAAATGAAACATATATATATATATATATATATATATATATATATATATATATATATCCCAGAGCTTAGAAAGATTTTTCTATGATAATGCAGGAAAAAGAATTCAACTACTTATAGCATTAGCCTTCTTCGAGAACTCCCGTATTATAAAAAAGACAAGATACAATTTCAAAGGTTAAAACAAACAGTAAGAGTGATTTTCACTATTTTCTGAGATACAGTCATTTTTACAAAAATGACTTTGGGAAACCTCTTCATCACTTGATACATATTAGTGTGATTGTTGTGTCGAAGTCTCCCTGGCTGTGTTAACGTGTGCTTTCTGAGCTCATGGAGTTGGAGGGAGGGAGCATTGGTCCGTGGCTTCAGGAGACTGGTGCTAAAGCAGCATTTGACTTTACAGGCTGAGAGTGTTTAACCAGCTGGAGGATGAGCTGAACTCCCATGAGCATGAGCTCTGCTGGCTGAAAGACAAAGCAAAACAAATCGCCCAGAAGGACGTTGCGTTCGCGCCTGACGTGGATAGGGAGGTGAACCGCTTAGAGGCGACCTGGGACGACACCAAAAGACTAATTCATGAAAAGTGAGTTGGAAGCCTCTTGATTCTGCTTTCAAAGTTTCCTCCTCAGCTCACGCTGCTGCTGTGAACTGCCTGTTGTTTTCTGAACGTGTGTGATCAACAGCCAGGTGTGGCCTTTTGTCCCTGTAGGTATTCCAGCTCCTGCTAGGAACATCAAAACTTTCATCCTTCAGAAATGTGTTCAATTCTTCTCTTACTATGGCCAACATGTGTGAAGTTGACATTTAAAACAGATTATAAAAAAAACCAAGAGTGCCTAAAAGCAATTATTACAGCCACTGTGAGATGCTACAATTAGAATTTTAAACTTCGCTCCTTTTGCTATAGTACCTGGAATTGAGTTAGTTATACTTTCATTTCTTGTTGCTCATTTTACTCTATAGTTCCCTCTCTTCTTCCCGGTGGAATTCTCTGGCAAATGCATTTGGTGGTCTCAGCTACTGAGTTTCACAGTGTCAGTTCTAACAATAGAAAACCCCCTCATGTCTCATCCCAGTCTCTCTGCCTCTGCCTCTCTCTCTCTCTCCTCTCTCTCTCTCTCTCTCTCTCTCTCTCTCTCTCTCTCTCTCTCTGTCTCTCTCCTCTCTCTGTCTCTGTCTCTCTCCTCTCTCTGTCTCTGTCTCTCTCCTCTCTCTGTCTCTCTATCTCTCTCCTCTCTCTGTCTCTCTGTCTCTCTTTCCTCTCCTCTCTCTCTGTCTCTTTCTCTCTCTCTCTCTGTGTCTCTCTGTCTGACTGACTCTCTCTCTCTCTCTCTCTCTGTCCTGGCAACCTTAGACCACTTGACATCTGTCCTTCCATCTCTTTCCCTGCATCCCATGTGAATAGTTTAGGGTTTTTTTTTTATGTAGTTGCAAATTCAATGTACCACAGACAATGTAAATCATTACAGAATGAAGATCTGCGGACATTCACATTCCTGACTTTTTTTTTTTTTAACCGACGTGGAGCTGGTTGGTGAGCATGTGCTTAAATGTATAGGAAACTGACAAGGAATTTCAACCAAGGATCTAAACCAGGCAGGTGAACTCTCCAGGAAATGTACATAGTTTCCCACTCTTACTACCGTCAAGTTTTACACATGTGGTTGATTGATTTGGTCACCTTTTAACAGACATATAGTGGTATCCTAGATTTTTAATTTGTATTTGCCTGGTGATGAAGGAAAATAGGGATATAATTCTTTCTTTCTTTTATCTATCTACCTATCTATCTATCTATCTATCTTTAATGAAATATTTACTGAAATTGGTTAGTTTTTTTGTTTGGTTTCATTTGCTTTGAGACAGAGTTTCTCTATGTAGTCCTGACTGTCCTGGAACTCCATCCACAGACCAGGCTGACCTCAAACTCACAGGCATCCCCTTGTCTCTGGAGGACTGACATTAAAGGGGTGTGCTACTGCCTCTCAGAAATCAGCTAGTTGTTTAAATTGTTGTTGAGGTTTTTCTTATAACTGTATGATCCCAAACAGAATCTCTACATAAGTTTTATATGGAATTGATGATTCTAAATGGTATCTGTTAACAACAAAAAGCCTAAAGTAGTCAGTAATTTTGTGAAAAGGCAGATCTGGGACAATAGCTCAGTGGGTAAAGTGTCGGGTATCCAAGTATGAAGGTGTGAATTAAAGTAGTGGCCCAGCACCCGCATAAAGCAGAGGGTGTGTCTTAGGTCCCAGCACCCGCATAAAACAAAGGATCTGTCTGCAGTCCCAGCACCCGCATAAAACAGAGGGTCTGTCTGCAGTCCCAGCACTGTGAGGGGAAGCAGGAGGGTTTCTGAAGCTTGCTTGACAGCTGGGTTAGATGAGATGGCAAGCTCTGGGTTCAGTGACAAAGTCTGATCCACAAAATAATGAAGAGATGGATTGGGAAAATCTGCAATGCTGACATCAGGCCTTCACAGGCATGCACATATTTATGTGCACATACACATACAAACAGAAACCCATAACTGTCTTCTTTTTTTTTTAATTTTTAAAAGGAAATTGTAGGACTTGACCTTACCTGGGTCACTGATTGTTTAAGCTGAAGAATAATTAAATAGAGCATGACACAGAAAAATAAATCACTCACTCACAGCCAGCGCACCTTTGACCGTGTTGCAAGGCACTTCAATGGAGAGGTTCTCTGCCGTGAAGGATGCTGGGACATTTGGAGACTTATTTGCACACATTTAAAGAAGGGAGCCTCAGACCTCATCACATCGTATACAAAGGTCTTTGAAACAAAATTGGGAATGGCTTGTATCATGACTTTTAGCAGGTTTTTAACTTAACCACGTCACCCAAATATTGTTTGGTTTTATTTATTTGTTACTGGTTTCTTTCTCCCCACCTCATGACATAAGGAGAGAGAGAGAGAGAGAGAGAGAGAGAGAGAGAGAGAGAGAGAAGAGAGAGCAAGTAGCATGAAAAACCATTTTAAAACTTGAAATATTTAGGTGACATTTAAAACTGTGTTGGAGATCAGACTGGATTTAAATTAAGCGCTATTAACTAACAGCAGTATGGAGACCATGGTTGGTATCCATGCCCGTCTCTGAATGCATTTGTGCGATGATCTATTAGGTCTAAGCCAGGGAAACTGATCCCTATCCTGATGCGTGAGAAGTGAAAAATTTCCTTTGATCGTTACAGCCAGGGCCAGTGCTGTGGACTCATTGACTTAATAAGAGAATATCAGAACTTGAAGTCAGCAGTGTGTAAAGTTCTGGAAGATGCAAGCAATGTCGTTGCGAAGAGAGCTACCATTAAGGACAAGGAGGATCTTAAGTGGGCTTTTTCCAAGGTAAAATGCAAGTGCATTTATTTAAATGGTCCAGTATGCTTGTTCACATAAACTCTTGAAGCGAGTCTCTGCACAGTAGTTCCTGTTTGTACATTTAGATGTGGCTAATTCCTGCTAACAGCTCAACTCTTTTTTTCCTAGTACTAATATCCTAAAATTCTTTTAATTCAAGAAAATTATACGTAAATATACATAATATATGTCTTTATATGTGTATATATACAGGTGTATATACCCACATGCATCATATTTGTATTTATGCTTGTACATATGCATATACAATCATTCATTTCTGCCTAAAGCCAAACAAATTACATGTCATAGTGGCAAATGTTTTTAAATCCTTATCACTAGCTGTTTTACTAATTAAGGAAACATTTTTGTCCACAGCATGAAACTGCCAGGAATGAAATGAATTCTAAACAGAAAGAGTTGGATAGTTTTACCAGCAAAGGCAAACACTTGTTATCTGAGCTGAAAAAAATCCACAGTGGAGATTTCAGTCTGGTCAAGACAGACATGGAGAGCACCCTGGACAAATGGCTGGATGTAAGAGCGCCCCCTGGTGTCCGTGAGTGGCTTGCACACAGGTTTCTCAGTCAAACCCATAGAGGATTAATAGAAAAACAGAATTCTGCTTTGACTTTTTAGAGTCAACTCCAAAGTGAAGTAATGTTCACATAGAAGTTTGAGATAGTAAAAAGCTAAATGAGTTAGTCTGACAAAACTTACAGATCTCTGGAGTTCCATTTAATAACTTCAAAGCATGACAAATTCAACATAGAATGTTTCCCTTCTCAAACTGCTGGAGTTATGGATAAAAGTTGAATAATTTATTCATATCTGATAGAAAACTAAATCACAGTAAATAGCAATTTGCAGTATCGAGGCTCTAGCTTTGCAACAAAGAGCATCAGGCTCATAGTTTGTCAAGCATGGCTTTTGATTTTTATACCAGCCTCATGGCCAGATGCTAAAATATTTTTATATCATAGATATGCTGAAATCTAATTAATGCCCATCCATATATCACAGCATGATAAATAAAAGTACATATATCTGTAATGACATTTTTTGAGAATCTTGGAATTAAAAAAAAACAGAAATATTATAAGAATGTTCTTTGGCTTTAACCCCAGGTGTGGGATATGGGGCAGCTTCTGACTGCAGCAGCTGACTATGATTTGCCTCGTGCTTTTGCAGAGGCGTGGTCTTGCCAGCGGCAGATAGTTGCTGGGATTGTGTGACATCGGAATTCTGGGAACTTTTCAGAGAAATGCTAGGTCCCTGAGAGTCAGGGCTGGTTGCAGTTTGATAGTAGTTGAAGAAGAAATACAAAGAAAAGAAATTAGACTCAGGGGTCTCTTTGCTTTCTGCTCTCATCTCTGTCTTTTTCTTCTTCTGTCTAGTGTGAGGGGGGTTGAAAGGGTGGGAAAAGAGGAGATAAGGGTGCAAGTAAGAAGAACCCACAAAGTAGCAAAGGCTGACTACATAGAGTGATGCTTTGAAAATCAGTACAGGGCTGGGGGGATGGCCCAGAGGCTAGGAGCTTTGGCTGCTCTTGGGGAAGGCCCAGATTTGATTCCCAGCAACTACATGGTAGTTCACAGCCATCTGTAACCTTAGTCCCAGTGGATACGATCCCCTGGTCTGACCTCTGCAGACACAGTACCCATGTGGTCATATACCTACAAGTGGACAAAACACCCAGCCACATAAAATAACTTTAAAAAAAGAAAGAAAATAAATATAATGCCAGCCTGCAGAGACCTCATTCCTGTAGACTCTTTGTACTGCCTGGTTTTGTGTGTCAACTTGACCCAGGCTGGAGTTATCACAGAAAGGAGCTTCAGGTGAGGAAATGCCTCCATGAGATTCAGCTGTAAGGCATTTTCTCAATTAGTGATCAAGTGGGGAGGGCCCCTTGTGGGTGGTACCATCTCTGGGCTTGTAGTCCTGGGTTCTATAAGAGAGCAGGCTGAGCAAGCCAGGGGAAGCAAGCCAGTAAGAAACATCCCTCCATGGCCTCTGCATCAGCTCCTGCTTCCTGACCTGCTTGAGTTCCAGTCCTGACTTCCTTTAGTGATGAACCATGAATATGGAAAGTGTAAGCTGAACAAACCCTTTCCTTCCCAACTTGCTTCTTAGTCATGACATTTGTGCAGGAATAGAAACCCTGACTAAGACACTCTTGTGAAGTGCGTGGCACTGCTGTGATTCTGTCGTCACCTTTGTCATTAGTCACACAGCTTGCAAATGAAATGCGAGTGTCTCAGCGTGCAAACAACCCTCTCCTCAATGGATATAGTCTGTGTGAGAGTTAGCATTCAAGGCGCACGAACTAATGCACAGTAATTATTTTAAAACGTCATCTGTCAGAATATAATTCGCCTTATCAGGAAAGCATTTGTGGGGGGTTTCGGGGGTCCTGAAACCTCATATTTTGATGACCTGGCTCCTGTTTTGTTTCCCAGGTCTCAGAGAAAATTGAGGAAAACATGGACAGGCTGAGAGTGAGCCTGTCCACCTGGGATGACGTCCTTTCAAGTAAAGATGAGATCGAAGGATGGTCCAGCAGCTCTCTCCCACAGCTGGCGGAAAACATCAGCGACCTAAACAACAGTCTCAGAGCTGAAGAGTTCCTGAAAGAACTGGAGGTAACTGACCAGTGCACATGTAGTGGTCGGGGCACATCATTTTACAGAATGAGGGTAAAAAAAAAATGGGTATTTCTAAGTCCATTCTGCTTTTTTAAAATTTATTTTAATTTTTAAAATTTATTTTATTCACTTTACATTCCGATAGCAGTCCCCCTTCCAGTGCCCCCTCACACGGCTTCTAGCCCTCTCCCCTGTCCCCTTCTCCTATGGGAAGGGGGAGACCTTCTGGGGTATTACTCTACCTACATTAAGTCTAGGTGAATTCCCACACTGAGGCTAGACAAGGCAGTTCAGTTAGAGGAACAGGATCTACTATCATGCAGCAGATTCAGGGACAGCTTCCACTCCAGTTGTTGGGGAACCCACATAAAGACTAAGCTGTTCATCTGCTACATATGGGGGGGTCTGGGTCCAGACCATTCTTGCTCTTTAGCTGGTGGTTAAATCTCTGGGAACCCCCAACGGTCCAGGTTAGGTGACGCTGTTAGTCTTCTTGTGACGTCTTTATCCCCTTTCCATTCTACTCTCCAAAGACCCAAACAAATAAGACATAAGTCACCTAACTTCAGCTGTTGATTTAAAACATCAATTAGGCTCAGGTTCATCAATTTTAGAAATTGTTCCTTATTCAGGGCTAGTATTCCTGACCTTTCTATTGCTGTGACTGAATATGTAGACAGAAATCAGCTTTGGAGAGAATGTTTTTATTTAGGCTCAGGGTTCCAAGGATGCAGTCCAACATAGCAGAGGCAGTATGGTGGCAGGAGGTGTGAGGCGAGTCAACCTTTCATCTTTACACAGGAAGTAGACAGAAATTTGAAAGTGGGGCTAGAGTATAAACCTACTCCATTCATGTATTTCTTCCGGCAAGTCATCCTCATAAAGCTCTATGACCTTTCCAAACAGTACCACCAAATGGTCACCAAGTCTCCCAATCAGTAAGCAAAGGGGGACGTTTTTCATTCAACACATATCAAGGAACTTCAAACATTAGTAAAAAACAAAGTTTACAAACTGTCCGGTTATTCTGATAATAGGATACCTTCTTTTGTGAAGTCCAAATAGACAATGATGGCAACTTTTTGTGCTTTTTGTTCTTCATTCAGAACAAAGCCACGTCTTTTCCTGAGAACTTACATTGTGCTGTGGTTATGTTATACTATATTTATAGGAATAGAAGAAAATTATGATTAGAAAGTGCCTGACATTTTAAAACTGCCCTGGCTTATTTATTTTACACTATTTTCAATCCCATGCATCGCACTGATTTTGAAATGTATTCATGACTAGTGGTTTTGGTGATCTGATACAAACTGAGTCAGCTGGGAAAAGGGAGCCTCGATTGAGGAATTTCCTCCATCAGATTGGCATCTGCAGCATTTCTTGACTGGTGATTTAGGTACAAGGGGATATCCCTATGTATGAAAGAGAAGGCTGTGGGAGCGAACCAGTGCGCTTCCTTCATCCATGCTTCCCACCTCTTCTTCTGCTTGAGTTCCTGCCCTGACCCCTCAGTGATGGACTCTGACATAGGAGCATAAGCCAAAGAAATCCTTTTCCCTCCCTCCGTGTTGCTTTTTGTCATGGTGTTTATGATAGGTCAAGTATTTGCCGTGTATGCATGAGGCCCTGATCTTCAATTCCCAGACCTCTCATACAGGCCTGTGAACATGCTGGCCTGCCTAGAATTTTATCTCCAAGAATCAGTGGCCGGGTGGGGATCCTGAGAGCATGAATGCTAGTCAGACAGGCCAGATCAATAAATTCTAGGTATAAGTGAGAGACCCTGACTCTCTATATAAGATGGAGAGCAATTGAGGAAGATACTCAGTGTTGACCTCTGGCCTTCACATATAGATCTGCACGTATGCCCATGCACACATGCTTGTGAATATATAGTGCATACAATTTTAAAAATGTTCAACTAGGCCATTATTAAAAGTTAGGGAGCTATTTCAAAAGGTCTGTAATTGACTGTCCTCTTGGTACAGGAAGAGCCTATTCCCTTTCTGTAGCCTGGACCCAAAGCATGGCGCACACAAAGAACCAGATGAATGACTGTACTTTGGTTTAAGTGTACTGCCTATGTTTCTTAGCACCTCTGACTCAAATAGTTTTTGAGAGATTTTGTAATCCAGTTCCAATTTCTAAGGGTATCAAAACTCACGAAAACTATACAGACTAAACATTCAGGCATAATGAAGAATCCCCACGGTCTTTTTAGTTGCTATTGCTGATGGTAAAATTAATTTTACAGATCATATCTGTGGTAGAGTCATGTGTCAGGCTCATGAGAAGTAGAAATTGTTAGGAATTGTTTAAGTCAACATTAAACACAATCATTTTAAAAAATTGTGAGTTAGAGAGTTAGCTTGCTGCTTAAAAACATTGGCTGTTCTTCCAGAGGACCCAGGTTCAATTCCCATTATCCACATGGTGGCCCACAATTTTCTGTAACAGTTCCAGGGGAACTGACCCCCTCTTCCTCTACAGGACCCATACATACTCGTGATGTGCAGACAGACCTACATGCAGACAAAAACCCATACCATAAAATAATAAATAAATAAACATAAGCAACTCAGTCAAATGGCTGGAATCATGACTTAGTGGTAAGAGTGTACCTTGCTCTTGGCAGAGGATTTAAGATCAATTCCTAGCGCCCATGTTGGTAAGTTCACAGTAGTGTGTACCTCCAGGAGGATCCAATGCTTCTGATCTCCACAGGTACCTGCAATTATGTGCAACTACACAAATATACACACAAGCACACATGCACACACATGCATGTCTGTGCACACAACACAAACACATATGTATACATATACACACAATTTTAAAAGTAAAATAAGTCTTTCAAAAAGTTATTATAGGACCTGGATCAATAGCTCTGTGGTTAAGAGTACCTGCTACAATTATAAAGGACCTGGGTTAAGTCCCCAGCAACAAAATAGCATCTTATAACCATTTGTGCTCACAGTTCCTGGGGACCAAGTACTTTCTTTGGCCTGAATGGGCACTAGACGTGCATACACTGCACACATGTACAAGCAGGCAAAACACCCAAGTATATTTTTAAGAGTGTAATTGCAAATAAATTTTTAGTTAAGTAAATTTTATTGAAAACAAAATTAATGAATGGCCAAAATGTATCATCTTTGCCAGGTGTGGTGGTGGAGCAAACCTATAATCACAGCCCTTAGGGGAGGCTGAGACAGAGAGATGGTGACGTTTGAAGCTAGCTTAGTCCCATAGCAAGGCCATGTCTCAAAGACATTATCATTTAGTAATACTGAACATACACAATAACATGTTCTAAGCCTTTGGATTCGTGATGTCTGCTACACCTCATACACCAGGTATGCCATGAAATGTGCTATTCTACTGTGTTCCTTCCTTCTCCACAGAGACAGTGACGTCATGCTTGGAGTCTGCAGTCATGGTAAATACTGCAGCATGTTTTTTAGTAGGACAGGAAGTCACCACATCAGCCTTCTTTTGATGACTGCAGAAACTATTGTCTGTCCCTCAAGCCCTTCTTCAGTGTGGCAAGGTTGAGTCTCTCTGAAATGACCATGTGATGTGCCAGTTAGTAAATCAATGTGTTGGAACCAACCCAGTACACAACCCTGTCCTTCCTCCTGCTGGGCCTTTCTTCCCACTCATACTTGAAATGAGTGTAGCTCAGCAGGGGAGTTCTCTAACTGCCTGGCTGTTTCTGCAAAAGGCCACCAGGCCTGGCAGTGAATTTGCTTTCTGAGCCCAGGCCATTGGAAACCATGTTCACAAAGCACTAAGTTCAGTTTTTCAAGCCAAGGAGACTCTCTTATTAAATATTCTTATTAAATATTCTTTTGCAACTCAAAACTATGCAGTGTATGGAGTCTGTGCTCCATGATGATTCTTGGTTTGGGATCCTCTTGTGTGTTAACTGTTGCTGCAAAGAAAGGGAAGTGACACATCAGATGTCAAAATTATTTCTGCTTCAAGGTCCAGTAAATATTAATCTGAAGTGTGTCTTCTGGGTACTGCTGGCAGTACCTTTATAGCTGGGCAGTCCTGAAATGAATTTGTATTAGCATGATTCTGTAAGACTTTAATGTTGCCATAGTAACTGGTAATAATACTGCTAATGAAGAAATAACAGCCTAGTGGATGTCCTGACTGACTCAACGCTTTTGGTCAGCGGTTCATTTTTTCCAGGGGATCTTTTTTTTTCCAATAAAAGAGGGTGGGAAGAAAGACATTCCCACCCCACATGCCCCTCTTATAATAGAGTGAACTTAAATGGTAACATTTTCCACACTTGTGAAAAAGTAGAAGAGATTTTTCTAAAGACTGCTTAACGCTGGCGTCCTGACAGCTCTCAGCATGAGAGGCCAAGCATAGAAAAGTAGTTCGGTCTTTGGAATAGTGATGCCTTTCCCCTGTGTCTTTGCTTTCATAGTCTGAAGTTAAAAACAAAGCCTTAAAATTGGAAGAACTGCATTCCAAAATCAACAATCTTAAAGAACTAACGAAAAATCCAGAAACGCCAACGGAACTTCAGGTGAGTGAGAAGTCAGATGACTTTTCTAATAAATACCACATGCAGTCAATCAGTTACATCCATGCTCCCAAAATACAAGATGTATGTGCATTGTGTGCCTGTGCATGTGTGTGCCTGTGTGTGTGTGTGTGTGTGTGTGTGTGTGTGTGAGAGTCTATATCATCATAATTCTGGTAAATGTGTGGGTTTGTTTCATATATGGGGGTTAAGGATTAACATCAGTAGAATCCAGGGTGCCAATATTTATGGCACATTTACAATTCAAGCATCATAATGTTATTATAAGATAATAATAACATAATAAATATAATAAACAACAAGGTGTTTTCCTCGTTGAATTTTGAGTACAGTGTCAACCTGATTGTTTCTTGGTACATTTTGTGTTTAGAGAAGAATAGAACCCTGCCTCTTAATACATATATGATTTTACTAATAATCTATTAAGTCATTTATTAACCGAGCTTGTGGACAGGACGAGGACTAATGTCCCTTCATAGCCCTGCAGATGGTCCCAGTCCCAGGAACTACAAGGCAGGTTGGGGTGGGGGTGGGGGAAACTGGGTAGGCCAGAGAGCCTAGGCTGCCCTAATGTCTGAACCATAGATGAACCCAGTGTGGTAAGGCTGACACCTCGGCTGACAGCCTAGCTAGCTCCTAGCTGACATCTCTGAGGTACCTTTGCCTATTTTTATTTATTTATTTTTTTCGTTATGTTCATGAATTTTTCTCTCTTCTTGTGCCATCCTCTTTGACTCTCTCTTTAACTGACTAACCATGCTTAGCCCGGATCTCAGACATGTATGGGAATACTGGACATTTCACAGGAAGCTAAGGAGATGGCCGTTCTATTCACAGCTGGAGTGAAAAGGGATGGTGACTACTATCACATGTATTTGGACCATCAGCTATTACGGAGGGAGGATTTAGCAAGGATTTGGGGTGTGAGTTACTATTGTTCTGCATCTCCCCTTCTCTTTCTCCCTTCTTGCCCCACCCCACCCCAAGGAGGTCAGGTAATATGTCTTAATTGTCCTCAAGTGTAAGGAAAAGAATTTGCCACACCACTTAGAGGGGAGCATCCTTTGTCCCTTGCAGCTGGCAGCCACCAGCCTCTAGTTTCTAAACCCTCCCTGCCAGACAGGCTGGCTGACATCTAATGTATTTGCCAAAGAGTAAAGGCTTGTGTGGGTGGCCAGCATCTCAGCAGCAGTTGTCGGGGGTTGGGGAAGGGAGAGTGTGTACCAGCATGTGGACTCAAGTCAAAAGTTGTGATTGAAGAAAGAGACCACCCTTAGAGTCCACAGTGTAGGACAGCTGGTTTGTCTAAGAAGGCTTTCTAGGGATTGAAAGCAGAGATGCCTTGGGCAGCGGAGAAAGGAGAGAGTAGGGAGGGAGGAAAGCGTGTACTCTATACTCAAGCTCATCCAGGGACCTTCAGCTGTAGGGGGAGGGGGGTCTCAGGAGCAAGGGGTGGGGGTCTCAGCATTGAGGGCATTCTCAGAAAAAAAAAAACCCACAGACCAGGAGAAGCAGGGACTGTGAGAGAGGCAGCTCACACTCATCCTGGAGTCTTCAGCTCTGCAAGCCTCCCCTCCCCCACCCTGCCCCTCCAGGAGGGAGAACCTCTTGCTGTGCCAAGCAGGGGTAGGAGCACCCAGCAGAGCAAGCAAGCAGAAAAGAAGCTCTCAACTCCTTGCTTGCAGCTGCTCTAAACTAGGAGCTTTTTTTTTTCCTTTTAAGAATCCAAGAAACCTTTATGTGTACTGGTTTTGCCAAATCGCATGGATCTTTGAGTAGTGGGGTTAAGATCCTTTTTTAGTTTAGAGTACTTACAAGTCCTTTTATTAACTCAGGATCCACAAAACAAACTAAACAAACAAACCCCAACCTTCTTGAAATACCTCCTCCCAGGAGAAGAAAACAAAGCTCCACTGCATAACCACAGTGCACATCACAGGATAAAATGGTTTCACCATTGAATCCTATGGCGGGCTTCTTCCAATCGGAGCCGGATCCAACAGGCTCCTGTGCATGCCCCTCAGGGAGAATTAACAGCAGACTTGTGGTCCAGGTTTTCTTTGATGATGTG